>NC_048600.1:77907082-77917596 GCF_003668045.3 Cricetulus griseus | reverse complement strand
GAGGAGGAGGAGGAGAAGAAGAAGAAGAAGAAGAAGAAGAAGAAGAAGAAGAAGAAGAAGAAGAAGAAGAAGAAGAAGAAGAAGAAGAAGAAATGGGCATTCTTGTGGTTGGAAGTTTAAGCAGAATCTAGTTTCAGGAATGGCTTGAACCAGGTCTTGGGTAGGTCTCAACACCACTCTTGGCACGATCTCTACCCTTAAGATATTGAAACCTCTGAAATAATAATTCCCTTTCCTGCCTTAGGCCAAGTCCTGTTTTAGGTCCTGGGGATGCAGGCAAACATCTCTTCTGCCTACAGTATCTCCAGAAGAAAATGCAAAGACTCCATGGTGGAGAACAGGAAGGCTGGGGCAGTTTCTATTCAAACCAAGACAAAGCCCAGGTCTTGGGACAGCAGTACAGGCCTCAATCAGCCTGATCCAGGTTTGTGCTTGTTTGGACTGAACCTGGCTCCTGTCAGTCATAGCCCACACACATGGTCATCCTTCCCATGACCAAGAAAGTAGAAGAATAACACATTCTAGGTTAGTGCCCACAGTGATTTAGGAAATAGGTGCTGGAGAGAGTCCTGGGGCCTTGGAGATGTATGCCAGCCAAAGCAGAGCTACACTGGTCTCTATACCCCCATACTCTCCCGGCCATAGGTAAGGCAGGAAGGCTTGACCTTTCCTACCCACGGGCCCCAGCACTCTCTGCAAAGAAGAAACAGCCCAGATGAAGGTGAACTTGGTGTGAGGTCATTAACTAGGTGATAGCCCATGCCTTTTACCACCTTCTGAGATCTCCCAGGCCAAAGCAGTGTTTAGGGACCAGAGTCAGGCTAAAGTCACATCCCAAGGGTCAAGAGCATCATGCCAATGCCTTTGAACTTCAGCAACATTCTTTTCAGAATACAATACTGCTTGCAAAGGTCTTCTGCTTCCCCGGGGGTCTCAGAGGGAAGCTACATGGAGAGCCAGCAAGGTCCACTTTTCAGCCTTCCTATGGCCTGGCACTGCCATGGGGTGTCAGGCAGGGGAGTAAGTGCTTTCTGGTCCTGGGCCTGTCTGCAGGACCAAGGACAGACAGCTAGTGCCAAACACTCCAGGAAAGAGGAAAACACCTGCCACAAACAGGGTTCCCCACGGGAAATGGTCCTCTCCCTCAGAATTGTCCCTGCTCCCTCATCTAGAAAGGGACACTTGGCATTCTCCAGGAGTCATTTTAATGCTAATGTGTTTAGTCAAACAGAGGAGGCCAAACAGATGTGGGCCATTTGGCAGGGATGTAGTTCATTTGTTAGCAAGTGCGAGAGGCTGGTTGGCAGGATATTAAATATTACCTTGGTTATTCACAAACACTTCATATTTCAAGAGAAGCAGAGAGGCGAAGGCTGCATCCGATAAATCAGCCTTTGTCAAAGAGGCAGAAAGAGGCAAACATTTGATAAATCTGTGTCATTGTACTCAAAGATCAAAGGCCCTAACATATGTATTTGTGCAACTGGCATTCCAGCAGACAGCTAGAACAGAGCGAGCCTGGACAGCTGGAGACAGAAAGAATTAGGCGATTCCAGTCTGTAATTAGCTGAGTCTCTGGAGCTGTAGGCGAGTCGGTGGCTGAGTCCTGCTGCTGCCTGTGCCAACAGGAAGGAGGATCCATGGTGAGGGGTGGGGTGGAGTGAGGCTTTGCTCAGCCCCTGTTGAGCTGATAGTGTCTCTCACGGTTGATTTGAATGCCAACTTGACACAAGTTTTAATCGCCCAAGTAAGGAGCCTCACCTGAAGAACAGTCCTGGTTGCCTTGATTGATGTGGGAAGACAGAGTGAGGACCTTCTGGTAGCAGTCCAGCTGAAAGGGCATGGCAGAGGAAGAGCATCTCCCCCCTTGCTGGCCTGGCCTTCCCTCTTGCTGTCCAGATGATTTACCCCGTGCTGCCGCTGATTCCTTAGCTGATCAGAACCAGCATGTCCAAGCTTTCATCATGGATTAGAGACCAGCAGCTCTCCAGGAACATTCCAGGCTCTTGGAAGCAGATTGGGACTGCTGAGGCAGCCTGCCTTGCAGACTGAGCAGCTACCAGTTGTCTCCCCTCCCCAGTTCCCCAGCAATGAGAGACAAGCCTTTGTGGGACTGCTGTGACCGCTGAGGCACCCAGTCTCAAGGACCGAATAACTACCAGGCTCAGCCTCTCAGGTATGATCTGCTGGTACTATTTTAAAGCTGAGCTAATAAAGTCGTACACATATACTCACCCCATTGGTTCTGTTCCCCTAGAGAATACTGACTAATACGGTGCCTTCGGGTCCTTAAACCTACTCCAATCTCAAAGCCTCTTCCAAACAAATGCACAGGGATGGCCACCTTCCCCACCACCCCATGCTAAAAGGAAAATGCATCGAGTGTTGGCCACAGCCAGAAGCCACAATACCCATCCTAATCCATGGAGTGTCCAGGGTAGCCCAGGACTCCATGGGTTGCCTGCTGCCGTCAGTGCCACAGGTCTCACGGTTCTCATGTCTACTCTCCCATAACCCTGGCCCACCCTCGCCCCATATTCTCTATTCCTTGTGCTTCTCCTCAGTCTGCATGGTAGGTGATGGCCCTGACTGTGTTAAGTTAGATGCACCTGTGTTTCTGCAAATGCCTACACAGCCGCATTCAATAGCTCCTATCAGAGCCTAATGTGCCTAGAGCATAGGTATGTTCCCTTCCGGTGCCCCCCATGAAAGGCCCCACATGTATGTGGAGGCCCAGTGTATATGGAGTCAGGTAAAAACACTGTTCCTGCACAGTGAGGATTGAAGCCGAAGAACTGTTTTGTGTCCCAGAAGGTATAGAACTCTCTCACAGCTCAACCCAAGCACAGCCCATCCCAGCATCACGCTAGCTGATACTCAAGCTTTATCATGTGCACTAGGCAGTGGAATCGACCCGGGGAGAGCTCTAGTCCCAACTTGCATCTGGCTGTGGAAGGTGCTAGAAAAATGCCCAGCATGCAGACTGCCTACCTTCACCGCCTCTCCTGTTCAAGGACAGAAGTCAAGTCTTGAGCTTTTGGACACCCCCCCCCCCGCCCCGCTTCCCTCAGCTGCAGGTAGCACACATCTTCCT
Source organism: Cricetulus griseus (assembly GCF_003668045.3). Classification (NCBI taxonomy): domain Eukaryota; kingdom Metazoa; phylum Chordata; class Mammalia; order Rodentia; family Cricetidae; genus Cricetulus; species Cricetulus griseus. The sequence goes on along the minus strand of NC_048600.1, from coordinate 77,914,502 downwards.
CCTTCAGACCTCACATCTTCCCTCAGCCCCTCCTCTCTTTCTCTTCAGTCTGCTGTCCTTGAGCTCACCTAAAGCCATTCTCCCTTGGTGAGTCTCACTTCCTGCCTGTCACATACTCCAGTCAGTTCTCTACAACCCCCCTCCTTTCTCTGCAATGTGAGTTTCTGATTTTCTTTTGGGTCTTTTCTCACAAACATACAAAAATTCTGTTTTTTTCCCAGCTTAAGTACAAACAAGGCAACCCCTATCTTAGCTCTGCTTCCTCAGCTGGCTGTCACTCATTTCTTTTCCTTTGCAGCAGAATTCACAAGAATTGTCAGTACTAGCTAATTGCAGATACCCTCTGTTAATGTCGGGGTTGGAGATTCAGCTAAGTGATAGTGCACTTCCGGACATGCAGCTGAGTAGGGTCCTGGTTTCAATCTGGGGTCTCAAAGTCCAAGGTCAAGCCATTATGTTTCTGAAAATGCCCCCACTTCCTGGGTCACGGAAAACCACCTTTTTACTCTGTCTTCTTTCTTGGTGTCTGCTGAGGGCAGGAGGGGGTTCCTTGGTGTCTCCACTCATAGGACACCAATCTTACTGCTAACAAGCAGGGCCCTACCTTTATGTCTTCAATTAACCTTAATTTCTTCCTTACTATAAAGGCATTTGTGGCTAGGACTTTGACGGATGGATTCTGGGATGGTCCCAAGAGCCACCAGCTTCCTGCACCACCACTCTGCTGAAGCAGGTCTTGTCATGTTCACTGTGACCTCCACACAGCTAAGTCCAGTGGACAAGTCCCGTGGTCCTCCTTGCCCTCTTGGCAACATGTGGCCCACCGTCGTCTCCCAGCTTCTCAAGTTTTCACACATCACTGTCACCACACCCCTCATCAGCCTATGCTGGGACTCATCCTCACTCTAATCAGTGATGGAGGCTGCAGAGCTTGCTCTTTAACTGTCCTCTGTCTCTGCTCACACCTTCATTGTTCCCATCCAGTCATGAGGCTACCATGGTTTGAATGTTGCCCTGAATGCTTATATGTTGGAATGTAACCCCAAAATTCAAGTGTTTGGAGTATTCCAGTTCACAGTATTTGGAAGTGGTGACTTTGGGGGTCAGTTAGAAGAAGTAGGGGAAGCTATGCCACCCATGCTCCCAAGATGGTTTTGGTAGCTCTGTCAAAGGAAGCGAGCATGAGCTTGCACTTCGGCTCTGTCTCCGGTATGCTACCCTCTACCCTCCCTCCTTGACACATGTATACTGCCCCTGTGCTCCTGGACTTCCCAGCTTCCAGAAGTGCAAACTAAATAAGCATCTAGTTTTTGTAAATAGCCTAGTCTGTGCTACACATTATAAATCAGAAAACAAAGACACCATCTGCTTGCTAGTAACAGCTCAGACATCACTGTGTACCTCCAGTTTTGTCTGTCCAACCCCACCTGCAGTTCCATTAGCCTGGTAGTGTCTCCAAAGGATATCACAAACTCCCCTGCCCTCCCTGTCCTGATCTCTGCCTTCCACCTCCAGATGGAAGCAACTGCATGATTGCATTTGCTTAGCTCCAGTCTCTACACATTCATCTTTCTATCCAGTGCCAGGCCTGACTTTCAGGAACCTTCTCTAGGTGCCTTCGGAATGTGCCCCAAATCCAGCCACTCTCCACTGAGCCACCAACAGCATCTCACCTGAGTTGCTTCGATGGCTTTCTTTATTCTCACCCTGGATGTAGTCTGTCATCTCTTCTTAGAACCAGAGTTGGAAGGATCATTGACAATCTTGTTTCTCATGCCTCGAGTAGGCTCTACACTTAGTTCCCCAGTTCCCTCAGTGCAAATGGCCATCAAAGCCCTATATGAATAATGTCCCATTCCCACCTAACCCTGTTCCCCCTGCTGTCTGATCTTCATACTGACTCTTCTCTGCTTTTCTCCAGAAGGCAGCAGCCTTTAGATGATGGTTACTGTTAGTCAAGTGCCGGCATCTTAAGAACATAGCATCATCTCAGCTCACTTCTTTGCTTGTCCCTAAATGAATTTTAGAAAGTATTTCATCTTTGGTGTGCCAGGCTACACCAAATTCCCTCTAAATCTGTTATTTATTTATTTTACTTATTTAAATAATTTTATTTAAATAAATAAGGTATTATTTAAATAAATAAGGTATTTATTATTTAAATAAATAAGGTATTTACATAAATATTTAAATAAATAAGGTATTTATTTTTAAAAAATACACTTTTCTTGACACAGGGTCTCCTTCTATGTAGCCCTGGATGGCTTGGAACTTGCTGTATAGACAAGGCTGACCTCCAACTAACAAAGTTCCCCTTTCTTCTGCCTTCAAAGTGTTGCGATTAGAGGCATGGACCACCATGCCTGACCTAAAATTATGTTGTTGTTGTGTTTGTTTGTTTGATTTTTTCAGTTTGGGGCTCAGACCAGATGCACATCACAGGTGAGCTAAAGTTTCTCCAACAGTCCCTAGACTGCAGCACCCAGACTAACAGGCGGTTGTCTTTCATTTTGCTGTTTTCTGGGGCAAAGGGAAAGAAAAGCTCAGGCAGTCTCTCAAGGCAGCTAAATGCTCTACCTCACTTGGCTCCAAATGCCTCGCCCAGCCATAAGGGAGAAAATGTGTGTTTGGGTTTCCTTCTGTCTGTGCTTGGGACACCAAATGTATTTTCCATATTAGAACTCTGCCCCTAAATTTATCGAAGCAAACAACTTTTCCAAAATAGCTGCTGACAGAAGTTTCTTTCAACTCAGATTCTGTGTGAGCATGGTGCTCAATTGAACCCAGAGCCTTGCAAATGCTATGCCATTGAGCTACAATCCAAGCCCTGATATCCTTTTTTCCTCAAAGATTTATTTTATTTTTATTTTATGTGTGTGAGTGTTTTGCATGCCTGCATGTATGTGCATGTGCACAGCATCTGTACCTGGTGCCCTCAGTGGCCAGAGGAGGATGCCTGATCCCCTGGATCTGGAGTTACAAACTGTCATGAACTGCCCTGTAAACACTGGGAATAGAACCCAAGTCCTCTGGAAGAGCAGCCAATGTTTTTAATGAATCTCTCTCCAGCACCAGCTGTCCTAATTATACCCATTTGGTGGTAGGTTATGCACCCCTTGTGTACTGTGGGAAGCTAGGTGTCTTTGTTACAGTTTCCATTGCTGTGATAAAATGTTATGATCCAAAGCAACTTGGGGAAGAAAGGGTTTATTTCAACTTAAATGCCCTCCTGATCACAGTCTATCACCAAGGAAAGTCAGGGCAGGAACTTGAGGCAGGAACTGAAACAGAGGCCACGAAGGAACACTGCTTCCTGGTTTGTTCCTCTTCCTGGTTTGCTCAGCCTGTTTTCTTATACAACCAAGGACCATGTGCCCTGGCATATTACCACCCACAATGAGCTCCTCCTCCCACATCAATCATCAATCTGGAAAATGCCCTGCAGTCTTGCCCACAGGCCAGTATGGTGGAGGCATTTTTATCTCTTCCTTCTCCCATCCCCCTCCCCTGCCTCCTCCTCCTCTCCGTTCTCCTCTCTCGCTCCTTCTCTTTCTTACTTGTACTTGTTGTCACTCTTTGTCTCTTTGAGACAGTCCAAGCTGTCTTCAATCCTCCTGCCTCAGCCTCCCCAGCAGCTGGCATTGCAGGTGTGGAATATCACACCTGGCTATCTCGTCCTCTTTTCTGGTGATGAATCACAGCTTTCTTGGCTGAATTTCCAGCCCTAGACCATGGCCTCTCCTCCTCAACATTATTGACACTTTGCACTGAATAATTGTGTTTTGGAAACACTGTCCACTGTGCACAGGATTTTAGCAGCTTCCAGTTGTCCACCCTTGCAGCACCTCCAGCTGTGACAAACCAAAGTATTTCCTTTACCCGGGGGACAAATCACCCACCCACAGGGAGAACTACCATGTCAAAGAGCTACAGTTCTTTATAATCTAGTTAGTGAATGCACAGTTGGGCTCAGCCCCCAGCTTTTCACCCATATTTCTTCTGTTAAGGTGACCCTGACATTCTGGGGCACAAACGCCACTATTCTGTTCTTAGCTGACAGGGTTTGGATAAAGCTGATACTAACCAGGTGCCATAGGTGACATGCCACATGGGATTGATCAGTGGGAGTATATAGTATCCTCTTGGCCACAATGAGCTATTCAGCACTGAGTGTGTGTTTCAGGTATTGACCTTGAAAGTAGCGCTCAGGCTTTCCACTTGAACTCCTGGGCATGTACTTGTGAGAATATAAGCCTGGAATTCCTGGCTGCCATCCTGCTACCCCAGAGGGAAAGTCTGTCTGGGAATGCAGCCAACACAAGAGAAGGTGAGAGACAGTTCCTGGTGACAGTATCTAAGTCCCCAAGTAATGTCTACCCAATACAAGGCCTCCTCCCAGTAACTGTCATTTATATGGGCCAGTCACCTTATCTGGGGATTTGGGCCATTTGGCTTGAGTTTCCTCCTAGGTACAGAACATCACACTGCAGTATTCAGTTAGGTCTGGTCCATCCACAGTTTGCAGGTTCAGGCCCTTCCTGTGTACCAGCTGTAGATAATCTGCATTTCTGGTCATTCTCTTACGTATTCTGTGGTGCTGAGGATGGAACCCAGGACTTGGGTTCCACACCCTGGGCAAGCCTTTAACCGATGAGCCATACCTGCAGCCTGCTTTTGCCTTTGCTGCAGGTTAGATCCTAACTCTCCCTGTTGTGTTCCCCAGAGTGGCTGCTAAGAGGTGGGACTTAGGGAGATTTCAGGTCTTTCAGGACACAGTCCGGAAGAGATAGTGGGGCTCTGGTTTCTCTCTTTCATGCCTTGATCAGGTGAGCAAGTTTGCTTCACCCCAGTTCTCCATCATAATCTGCTTCATGACAGCCACATAAACATTGGCGTGGGTCAACCGTGGAGAGAAACTGCCAAGACAGTGAATGGTGGAAGTTGATTAGCCTGGGTATTTGTTATAGCAACTGAAGGTAGTTGCACACACCTGCATTTCAATGATTTTTCTGCAAGGATCCTGGGGGTTGAAGGATAAAGCGGGGGACACATGAAGGAGAATGTGAACCTTCTTCCTCTGGGCCTGGAGAGTGGAGTGGAGTGTCACCTTGACTGAACCACAGACCTTTGGTTAAACATTCTAGGGGTGTATGTGTGTATAGTTTGTGTGGTGTGTGTGTATATATGTATATGTGTATTTGTATTTGTGTGTGTAGTTTGTGTGGTGGGTAGGTGATGGTGCGTGTGTGTGTGTGTGTGTGTGTGTGTGTGTGTGTGTGTGTGTGTGTGTGTATGTAGCTTGTGTGGTGTGGTGTGTGTGTGTAATCTGTGTGGTATGGGGGATGGTGTGTGTGAGTGGTGTGTGTTAGAATATCTTGGACCTTAAAACCACATGAGCACAAGGTTCTTTGTAATAAGCTGTAGTGTATGTGTGTGTGTGTGAGAGAGAGAGAGAGAGAGAGAGAGAGAGAGATAATGTATGTGAAAGTAAGTGTGTGTGTGTGTGTGTGTGTGTGTGTGTGTATCCCTTTTTTGTTCTTTCTCTGGAGGTCTCTGACAGCAGGGGTGTTTGGCAGGCTAGCATATGTAGAGGAAAAGTGCACCTCCTCCCTTTCAATCTCTCTCTGTCATATCCATTTACACTTCCCTCATGAAGATGAGACCACCCTACTCATGAACTTCACAAACCCACCTAAAGAGTCACGAGGGTTAGAAAGCTTTGGAATGGGTGGATCACATGGACACGACACTTTAAAGAAATTTAATACAATCTGTGTGTTATGGGAATGCATGGTATTTCCAGCCTTGCTTTTAGGAAATGCCGTTAGTATCTTTCTAGTACCCCCAACTGTAAGATAACTACCTGCAAGAAAGTTTTCTAAGGTGAAAACTAAAGCATATTAATATGTCACTAAATATAAGTTCCTCCTGGAGCCTGTATAAGAAGGCTCTGGACAGCCGGCATTATATTTAGTAAGATAGATGGTTACTAAGAAATCTTTAGGTGACTTTCTCTGCCCAAAGTGGCAGGATAAATGTGTTTTGAGACCTTGATAAGAGGTAAGAGCCTTACCATTCAGAAAATGAACATATGATAGTTTTATATGCATCATGGGGGGATTGTGGCTCCCCCAAGCTCATCTGTGGATTTTCTGAAGAGCTTGAGATAGACTGGAGTCAGGCTGACTCCGTAGGGTGTAGGGCTGCTTAACAGACATGCCCCCCTCCTTGCAGTATCTCACTTCCTCTGGTGCATGCTTCTTGGCAGCCAGCTAGCTTCTGAGATGTAAGGTGCACCTAGATCCACTCATCCAGAACAGGAATGGAGTCATGGCTGGGGCACTAGGCCCAGGTTCCAATTCTAGTCTGCCACTCAGCTGTGACCATAGGTGTGTGCTTCTGGGAGCTCCTGCCTGTACTAGCATACAATCTTAGCCATATCAAATTAGAGAAGAGAATAGAGTTAGTCCATGATCCTCCCTCCTGCATGGGAAAAACATGAGAGCAAACAGCCTTTGGCCCTGCTACCCACACAAAGAGCTTCTGGGTCCCAAGTTGTGTGTGTGTGTGTGTGTGTGTGTGTGTGTGTGTGTGTGTGTGTGTGTGTGATACTAAGCAGTTCTCTGAAATTTTCAGCAGGCTTGCTACTGACATTATCTCCCAGGGATCATCAAAGATTTTAGGACAGGACTTATTTCCCACTGGTCTTCTTCTACTCCACAGGCTACTCTGTGGTCAGGGTTGCTGTCTGTACTTCTGGCCAAGCATCTATAAATAATAGGCACCCGTATATCCTCCTCTGGTTTGCTTATTCACTAAAACAGCCCACAAGTTGCAAGGGTGCTTGCATGGCCAGGTACATGGCAGACACCAGAAGGGTGGAGCATGAGAGTCTCAGGACTCCCTACTGGCTCTTCTTGTTTGCCTTGTTACGATGCTAAAATACCCAAAACAACAGTGTGGGGAGTGGGGGAGGAGAGTCTGTTTTGATCTGCTACTTTTCCTGTATAGCCCAGGCCCTTCTGCCTAAGGATGTTATGTTCCACAATACACTGGGCCTTCCCACTTCAATTTACAATGAAGAAAATGCCCCACAGATAGGTTCTCAGGACCATCTGGTGGAGACATTCCTCAGCTGAGGTTCCCACCTCCCAAGGTGACTCTTAGTCAGCTCACCTGCCTTGGACACATCCCTTCCCAACATCTCCCAGGCTCATTGGTTTGGAAGACTCTGTTTGTGAAGCCTTCACTTTATGTAGGTATGACTGACTGTGGCATAGACCAGTGGTGATGGTGTCATCCAGCCCTCCCCTCAGCCCATCCAAGAGACGGAGAAGCCAACCAACCCTCCAATACATAACTGGCTTCCCTGGCAGCCAGCCCTTCCCCTCTGAGGAGACTGCCAAGGTGTCCCATTAAC